>NC_085878.1:49815780-49820780 GCF_034702125.1 Engraulis encrasicolus
ATATTATGCTACCATGTCCATTCAGTGTTTCACATTCTCAGAGGGCTCATTGTATTCTATAAGGCAATTTGGGAAACACATAGGCCTACATTTGTTTGTCTGTCCTGTGAACTACCTCTCAAAAATCACACATAGCCTATGCATTGAAATGTCTGAAATAAGTACTAAAAACAAACGTAGAAACATATTTTTTACCATTTAGCACTCAACGCATGGGAGTAAAAACGTAATTTTACCTGCATGGGATTCAATGCATTAAGTAACATTAAGTAACACGCCTTCACATGTTCCTCCATTTAGCCTAGGTTAGCTAATGAACATTACCAAAAAAATGAACCTATTTATTTATCACATGGAAAATAAAACATGAGACACTACTTACAAATCTCCAGCGACACACATCTAACTTTCGAGGGGAAATTACAGTTAAAGAAAGTGATATTGCTGTTGGACCATGGTAGCAGAATGGCATGTGTACCTTTGGAAAGAAGACGATCTACGTTTTCAAAAGGTACCCAGCATGCCCTCATTCACTGACGGTATATCTATACAAACACGCACTGAAACGTTTATGCAAAAAAGGTTTTTCACACGCTAATCCAGACTTGCTGAAGCACTTTCTGATTGAAAACAAAAAGGGCAGGGGCTTAAGCCCCCTTAAGGCCCTATGTGCACGTGCGCGCGCACACACACACACACACACACACACACACACACACACACACACACACACACACACACACACACACACACACACACACACACACACACACGTATAGCAGATACTGTGGAGGAGGCAGCGATGTTTGGTTTGAACAGTGTTCAGCGTGACACCTCTGACAAAAGATGTCTCCCCTCTACCGATAGTTGCCAAGTGACAGATGCAAAAACATCCTCTCGCTGTGATCGTCATCTGAGACGGGCAATCTGACAGGACACCCGCGTGTGTAGATAGCAGGCTTTCACCGCTGCTACCAGATAAGGGCCCCCCACCCCCCACTGTCCCATATGATGATATGGGGCCATGCATCCATGCAGTGATAAGGGTGCAGTGCTCTGTTTTTATGCCGATCACCGTGGCAACCACAGCCCTATTGCTGTGTATAGTGCTCTAGATTCTTTGATAGCAACCTTTTTTTTAAGATGCATGTAATTCGCCTCCTTCCCCTTGACACGCTTGGTAGGTTGTTGCTATTGGTCCACCGTTTGTATTTATGCCTATGTTGTTGGTATGTTTGCATGCCGTGGCACTGCATTTTATGAGCTTCGTAATGATCTAGGCGGGGGTGGGAGTGGAGGGCATATTTTGATTGTCAAGCCAAGTCTTTGATGGCAGGCTAGATGGCAACCAGATGTCTTAAATATAGTGCAGCTCTAAAATGATATGGTAACGAAATAAATAAAGAAACAAACAAACCACTAAATTAATTTTATCATGAACAAAACAATGCATCACCAAAATAAAACAAAAAAGTTAAAAAGTAGGCCCTAAATAAGTAAGTAAAGCAGTAAGCAGGGAGCGGAAAAAACACCAGATTGGCTATGACCACCTATTCTTCAGGCTTAGGTGATCCTTCCATAACTTCCATAACTTGTGAGATAATGAGCAATATAATCATGCAGCTTCACACTCGTAGCCTGTGATAGAACTACTTCTACTTCCGAATTTTGAATGACAGCCTGCATAGATGCTGCACTGTCATGAAAACTCATGGCATTTTAGTCAAGACCGGTTCACCAGGCACTTAATGCGACAATGAAGCCTTTAACAGGATTTTAGTAATCTAATATGAGCTTTTTTGACCCTAACAGCCAACATGCTTCATCAATATCTGCTATCTCAAAGAGGTCTGCTGTAGCAGCATGAGGACTGATATCATGGAGGGTCATCAACAGGGCAAAAGCCCTGTATTAGTTGGGTCATCTATAGAAGTTCAGTGACCGTGGAGAGGAAAGGTTCATTTCTCACTGGATTTGTCATCTATAAAGGTTAAATTAAAAAAATGAGCCGGGGTGCCCCTCACAAAAAGTGGGGACATTTTTGTAGAGCCCTATATCCAAAATGGCTGCTGCCAGCCAAGCTGGAAATTTACTTTTTAATGGTTTTGCCCACAGTGCTGCATAATACATGGTTTCTGAGACTATTTGGGTCAAGAAATTCACAAATGATGTAGATTGATTGATTTGACCTATTTTTGACCTTCAAATTCAAGATGGTTGCCACTTTTGGCATATATATCTAAATATATATATTTGGCCATCCTGGAGCATACAGGCCATGTCATATACTGACAGAATATTTATGCGAATTGATCAATATCAATATTACTTTTTTCCCCCCACTGTTTATTTTAAGACTTTTCTTATTACATTCAAAAGATGCAATTGGAATACAATACAGTCTGGTTTAAAGAAGAAAAAATATATAAACAAAAATAGCATATGAAATATCTTTAACAACAGGACACCGAACCCCCATCCCATCAACCCAGCCACCAACCCACCCGTCTGAGCTTACACTAGCCCCCTAGCCCCCTAGCCTTGGTCTCATTGCAGGGCCAGCCCCGGGCTGGCCCGGACAAAAGGGGGCTGACGGTGATTTCATCAAAAGGGGGCTAGGTGCTAAAGATGGCCGCCGGGCCAGGTTGTGGGGCTAAGGGCCGATTTCCCTGGCCCGTCGAATTCGATGGGCCAGCAAGCACCGCCGAGGCTCGGAGGCGGGGTCAACCTCTGTGTAAAAATGTGGCTGCATGGGGGACTTATCGCTAAATTCTGGGCAAATTATGGTTAAGCATTAGTTTGGGGTGTTTGGCTTTCTTATGGCATAATTTCATAGGATGCAACCTTGGCACTTCTGTTTGTGTTTTTAAAGTTATTTAGTCAACATAACTTTTTTGTTGTTATCGGATCATGGCACCACTACACTTAAACTTGGGATGTCATAGCTAAGTCATGTCGGCTTTTTTCTGCTTTTAGCCGCCAACTCTTGTGCCATTATCGTGATTTGGCATGCTTTCCACTGGACACCAATAAAAAGTGTCTCACAAATACTCACACATGACATTTATGTCGGCTTATTTAGCTTTTGCGCTATCGCCGAAGGTCTGGTAGGCTATATCGCACGTTTCAGACTGATCGCCAAACACAGTTTGAAATTTACACAAGGGCTTTAATGTCAAATGGATGGAAATAACATGAATGAATAGACAGGTGGCACGCCGCAACGAGGGGGTGTGTCGCTATGTCCGGGGCTATGATATAATTTTCTATAGCAACTGATGAAGGTGCTATGTCTCAGGGATTTGGTCTCCTTTCACATGGTAACTTATTCAATTACCTGCACATTCATGTCTCGCTATGTCCGGGGCTCATGCTTCTGTGCGCGATTGGGGGGATTAACTGGGCATGTTCGCACGTCTCCTTCTGTTCACTCTCAGTTGTCGAGCTGCTCGTATTTTCATGCGTCTTTGTCTTCTTAACATGCGCTGCGTCCCATACAGCTTCTGAATCGACAACTTTGCCATGTAATAAAACTGTTCTTGAAAGGCAAGCCATTTTCTTTGCAGTTCTTGTCGTCTTTGTCCGTAGGCTACGAGCCAAACGGCGACCTGCTCCAGCAGAGTTTGCTCCATTTTATTCTCCTCCTTTGTCGTTCTGTTGTTGTCCTTCTGTGATTTGGGGCGAAAGTGGGCTGTGCCCGACTGACGTTTCACAAACAAGGCGTGTACCTGAATGTGCCTGGGGTCGGCTATGAGTCCGATCAGGCAAAAAATGGCCCGGGCCGGCAGCTCCGAGCCGGCCACTCTCCTGAGCCCCGGGCGGCCCCGGGCCGCTGAAGCGCGGCTAATGAGACCAAGGCCAACAGAAGAAGTAAACCAGGACTCACAAAAAAAACAAAAAAACAACAACAACAACAAACAATGACAACTGCAACAAAAACAAAAACAAAAAACACACAAAGTATTCATCAACAGGAAAACTGTTCTGAGAGACATCTGATCGGAAAGGGGTGTGTGTGTGTGTGTGTGTGTGTGTGTGTGTGTGGGGGGGGGTCTACAATAAAAATGGAAGACATAAGGAGAGTTACATCATAGTGGATCTGGCAGCAGCATGTCTAAGGATTCAACATGGGTAAAAAAGGTCTCCCAGACTTTATAGAATTTAGACACAGCTCCTTTCTTCAAATGTCTAATCTTTTCGAGTTTTGAAAAGAACAGGACATCTTTTATCCAAAGGGAGTGTGAGGGGGGATGTTTAGATTTCCAGTAAATCAAAATTAACCTCCTAGCTATGAGAAACAGAAAAGCAGCAAAGTCTAATTTGGATGAAGATATCTTAATGGTATCAGGGAGGACTCCAAACAAGGCTGGTATGGGACATGGGTCTAATTCAATTTGCAGCACATCTGAGACAGAAGAGAATATAGAACACCAGATGTATGTAAAGAGGGGCATGTCCAAAACATGTGTACCAGAGTGCCACGGTGTTGACGGCATCTGTCACAAAGTGAATCAGTGTTAGGATAGACGCAGGATAGCCTAGCCTTTGTCCAATATACACGGTGCAAGAGTTTGCATTGAATCACCCCGTGCCTAGCACATACTGAAGACGAGTGAACTCGGCCAAGGATCCAATCCCAGACCATTGTCAAATCCATTCCCAAGTCTTGAGACCAGAGTTCAATATCAATATTAGGCCTACTTTAAGGTAGAGTTTGTTTTAGTAGCTTATATCCAGAATTTATGCTGCCCATTCACAAGTGTTATTGTTTCTATTTATCATCGCCATCTATTTCTGAGTATGCCAGTTCAAAATGTCGGAGATCTATATTTTCCATACTTCCATACTTTTTTCTACTTTGTCAGATCAGTAGATGTTAGTTTATTCTAGTAAATATTTATTGAAAGTTGTGAATGGGCATGCATTTTCAAAATAAATTACAAAAATGGCATATTCCTTTAAATGTACCTTTTCCATGAGTTCTTTGCACCACCATCAAA
>NC_085878.1:49825780-49844060 GCF_034702125.1 Engraulis encrasicolus
CAACATCGTAGTATCTAAATATGTCTCTAGATCTATTTATAGCCTGTTGGTCTCACACCGCTCAAGTAGCCTCCATAAGCTAGGCCCTAACGTGAAGAACGTAGCTCATAGAGTCGCAGGGCAGCACTCTCGTTGGTGCTGTACATAACGCCTTGTTAGATACCTTCACAACAGAAGTCATATCTGATCAGACACCTGTTTATGTAGAGAGGGAGTCATCAAGCCACTGCCTTTCATTTGGAATGCAGTCAACGCGGACATCAGCAAGTTCATCCGGATAACACACAGTCACATGCGCGAAAATTCAGAGACTGGTATGAGCGCGGATGGTTCGCGGGTAAGTACTTAAGTGTTGAACATAACTGGATCGGGCACGGTTCTGGTCGACCTGAAAACTTCAGGTCAACCAAAACAGTGCCCGTACCTGTGCAGTAACAGTAACCTTAAAGGACTAGTTCAGTCAATTTCAATATGCTGTTGTATTGCTCACGCTACCCTTGACTTGTCAGTACCCAGTGATGCCACATTTTTCGGCTAAGCTCTTTCCGAGATATGAGCTATTCTAATGGGGGCAGCGTTTGTTTACATTTGTAAAAAGAATTAACATAGGCCTACTCCAAATATTTTCCCAAAAGGTACTGCTGTTTGCTAGTTGTCGGCTGATGTTGTATAACCTTTCGGACATTTTTGGGAATAAATTAAAAAAATTTTTTAAACAAAGCGCTGCCCCCATTACAATGACCAAGATCTCGGAAAAGGCTGAAGAAGAAAAAAAATCTTCAGGTACTGACAAGTCCAGGGTAGTGTGAGCATTACAACTGCATGTTGAAATTGACTGAACTGGTCCTTTAAAATGTTCTGTATGAATTTGGGGACAAGTTCTCCCACTTCAAGACATTGAAGTTTGTCTTATCTTGATAATTCAAAAAAGAGCCAAAATTCCATTCTTACTGTTCATGGGTCAACAGGTCATAGTGCCAAATCAGAAAGACTGAAACATTTGTGCTGTTTATTTGATTGGCCGCCAGCGCCAGTGCTCCTTATGTGCATAGCATTAAACATGCCTCAACTTTTGCGGTTAATTTCTCTTTGTCCGGTGTGTTCACCTCCATGGGAATGAATGGACGACTTTGCATGCGTCCCCCTGGTAAGACACTTTTCTACTCCTTCATTTTCATAGGAATGAATGGAGAGTTTGACATTGCCAATTCATTTGGATATCAACATAACTATTTTCTATACTTCTATTTGTATTTTTTTTTACTCCAACCCAACACCTTAATCTCCATGTCTCTCTCTCTATCTCTCTCTTTCTAACATGTTTTTGTTTCTCCATTCATCACTCCCTCTGTCTTTTTTCTCTTTCTGCAAACTCTCCCAAGCCTGAAGTCTTCTTTGACAAAGTCCAGATGTCTGTAACTGTGAAAGTGGCAGACTGACAACTATCCCCCTACACGCTGCTATCTTCATCGCTATCTTTCTTTTTCACTTTCTCCCTGTTCTGTGGTAAATGTGTTCTGTCTGCTGCTGTGGGCCAGACTGTCTTTTTATAATCTCTAGCTAATTCAACAACTTTACACACAATTGTTTCAACTTCATCTTAATGTGAAATGATATCCCCCAAACATACACACACAGAGACCACACAGCCAAGGCATTACACTCACTCGCACACATGAAAGACGGAAGTGCAAATGAGTCAGCCTACATTCAAAACTGTTTATTCAAGCGGATGAAAAGAATATCCTCCAGAATTTTGTCATTCAGGGACGACCTAAGCGGAGAAGCAGAGAATAAACATCAATGATGAAAATGTGCGCTCCACGCTGACTTGGGTAACGGGGAGCACTATGATGGACATTGTGAGTTTGTGCATATTTGAAGCGGCCATGGATGCCCAATAATGCCGAACATTGTCGGTGCGCTTTGCACGCGCTTCCCTGCAATGTCTTACAATAATGCAATGCAAACTCTGTCCTTTTGTATGACAGTGGTTTCTCTTAATTAAGATGTGGAGTGAAGACTTTGTAATCTACAGCTCTCTCTCCATTCAGTCAGAGAATGTCTGATGTCACACAGGACGTGAACCTCAGCCGCCATGGTAACGTGCGCAGGCAAATAATGACTTTTTTTGTTTGTTTGAGGAACAGTATTAACCGGTATTAACCGGTTACCATTATTTTTAAATAAGTGTTCCCGTTCCAGAACATAAAAAATAATAACGTTTCCGGTTTCGTTTCTGTTCCCTGTAAAATACAAAAAGTTTCTGGTTTTCGTTTTCGTTCCTTGAACCGGTTCGAAGCCCTGCTTATAACAGAGGAAAAATGGCTAACGTGAACAAACATGTGCATATTATGGGAAAGAGTATGTTTTTGTCACCTCAAAAGCCTCCAGATGTGCCAATGAGGATGTCTTATTGTAATATTTCATTAACCAGCACAATTTAGTCACATGAGGAGTAAGCTACCCCCTTTCACCACCGTCAGATTACAGTAGTGTCATCAAAGTCACCAATATCAGTGGGCGTTTTACATGTTTTTGACATGCACAGCCAACACCTTTGTCTATGATAATACGGTAACACTTTATAATAAGTACCCCTTTTTAAGCATAAGTTAAGCCTTAGTTAAGCCTTATTTTAACATTAATTAACCCTTAGTGAATCACGAGTTAGTCATTATGTAAGTATTATTTCTCATTTCTTAACCATTAACTACTACCGATAGTAAATGGTTTGTGTGTGCTGATGTAACTGTTCGCTAAGCAAATTGAAGCCTTAGTCAAGCCTTATTTTAACATTAGTTAACCCTTAGTGAATCACAAGTTAGTCATTATGTATTTCTTGGTAATTATTACATTATTACAAACATCCATGAGGGGCAGTCACATAAGCCTCAACTTACTGTTTGCCATGTTACCAGTCATCACACACTAACCATTACAAAAGTGTTAATTAAGAGTAAAAGCAAGAGTTTACAAGCCATTACCATACATGCCTAATAGTACTTGTTAATGGTTAGGTGGTAGGAGACAACAAAGAGATAATGTTTTTTTTTCAGAAATAAAGGAGGGTTATCTGACATTTTAATGATGGTTTACTAATGATTAGCAGAAAGTTCAATCACCATAAACGAATCATTAATTAACAGTATGTAATAATTACCAAGAAATACATAATGACTAACTTGTGATTCACTAAGGGTTAACTAATGTTAAAATAAGGCTTGACTAAGGCTTAACTTTGCTTAGCGAACAGTTATACACACACAACCAGCAGCACACACAAACCATTTACTAACGGTAGTAGTTAATGATTAAGAAATGAGAAATAATACTTACATAATGACTAACTCGTGATTCACTAAGGGTTAACTAATGTTAAAATAAGGCTTAACTAAGACTTAACTAGTGCTTAAAAAGGGGTACTTATTATAAAGTGTTACCCATCATACACTTCCACTGGATATTTTGGATTTGAACTGTTTTTATTCTTTCAAAATGAAAACCTATTGCCACATTCTCAAGAATCAGTTATTGATGTTGTAAACTCTTTCCCGCATGGGCTGTATGTAGTACTGTAAGTAAATTAACTTTTGACTGGTGTTAATTTAGAGCCCTGGATATAAGTGTCTTGAATGTGCAACTGCTTTACAGGGTGTGCGCCTTTTCAGCCAATACAGACAGTGTTCTGCTAAAACATCTTACATCAGCAAGGTATCCTACAAATTGCCTGCTAACATAGCCATAGCCCTAACCTCCAGGAGAGCTACATAGTAGCGCATTGCAGTGGCGTAGTACAGCAGCTTGCAGCGTATAAGAAAGTTACGAGACACTACACTACTTTCCATATCTCCAACAGACTCCATTCCAAAGAGGGGGAGTTGAAAGGTCACGGGGTCGTAGTCTGCTGTGTCGATCTCTCATCCTCTTTATCAGGCTGCTGAGGTATTGAGACAATCACAGCTGACCTGACTGAACCGTCTGCCCTCAGTGAGCTCATACAATTGCTATGGCAGCATACTGCATCTCTATCAACCACACAGACGCATCATCCATGAACACACACCACACACTCTGACACGCAGTCCGATACGTCGCCCTGTCAGACTGTGTGTTAGTCACCAAACCAGCTCATTCACACACCTGGTTCCCAAACTGTGGGTCAGGACCCCTAGGGTGGTCGTCGAGGTATTGAAATGGGGTTGCGGACAGGAGGGACTTTGCATTAAAACAGGAAATCCATAGGTTAACACAGCTAACATGATTCCATTACTTGGAAGGTAACAGTATTCACTTGTATGGTTAATAGATGTATTTGCTTTTCTGTAAATTTCTAGCAATATGAATGGATAAGCTGTTCATGTAAAATCCAGCCATATTTATGTATATTTATGGACATAAAACCATTGATTAAGAATATGGTGTATTCTATTCTTAGATTTAAAAGGCGGTCCCGGCAGAAAAAGTTTGTGAACCACACTGCTCCACAGCCTCAGGTCTCTCCCCATGTCCCATCTCAAGAGGTCAGCAGATATCGGCTCCTCCAGCTTCTGAGTGTAAACACAAGGCAACAGACAGGGCTATCAGCATTTCCTTCAGGAGACTGATAGTGATAGGCCCATTTATATGAGGCCACAGTCTCCTGTGGTCAGAGGTTAGACATATCAGAATGAAAAATATGGAAATGTTGTACGAAGAATGCCTCAGACTTCGGTTGACAGGGCATGGGAGGTCATAGACACTTACTCAGAGGCGAACACACACACACGCACACGTACACGTACACGCCAGGGCTGGAACTTTACACCCGTCCACCGGCCAAATACGGGAACATTTCAGAGGTGACAGGTAAATTTGTCAACCCACCAGTCACTTTGACGAGTGAAAACTTTCACCTCAACTCGAGCTATATCCAGGCAATTTATTTTGTCTGATGGGATTTGCCATTCTTCACTCTAAAATCTATTAGAATGCAGGGAATTGCATCTAAAAATACAACATTTTTAAATGTATTGTTGTTATTGTATGATTTGACTGGTAAAAAGGGCAAGTGACTGGTAGATTTTCTCACTTGCCAGGACTTGTGCGGGCTAGTCAAGCTAAATCCTGATTCCGTTCGATACTCTGGATTTCACATACAGCGAATTTTAAAGATTTGGATTGCCATTGTAAGACCACTCATTTTCGGCAGGAAAGAAATGTTATTTTAGTTTTTTTGTAGGAGACTACAACGTCCTTGACATGAACTGAGGCTGAAGGCGCTCAGCCAGCCCTACTGCTGCTCCATGGCCAAAGTGGCTACACGTCAGACATGCGACTCTTCTTGTGTAATCCAAATAATTACATATTTTTGTGCACATAGACCCCATTGGTTAGCATTAATTCTGAGGTACAGTACGTGTCTGTAGGGGGAAAGGTGCAGTGGCTCCGAAAATAGGTTTGATGAGTCCAGTAGTGTCCACAAAAAATGACTTCCCATGACTTCCCAGACCGGAAGAGATAGAGACTTTTGAGAAATAATGTAGGGATTGACTTGTGCAAATCATTGTCTTTTTGTCTTGGTTGATTGCTTTATTGACAACACATCAGTTATCTTCTATTAGAAGCACTGTTCTTCCTGTGACTCCTTGGGGAGTCACTGGCCTTTTGGTTTGGCTATAATCAGAGAGACAGAGAGAGTTGCTTTTCTTTTCTCTCTAAACACCTATCACAAAGTCAAAAAAAGAAATTCAATTTCTTTGAAAAGAATGGTTTGAGTCATTCAAGCAAGCCACTGAAATGGAGCTCAAGAGTATACGTATGTGTGTGCCTCAGCCAATCTCTGTGCCCTTTCCGTATATTAAGCATTGTATTACAACCTACAATTTACTTTGCAAAGAGCCTGCTCCTTGGTTAATTATATAGTTTTATGCTTCGAATGAACGGCTGTTTTTTTTTGGTAAAAGTGAAGATTAATGTCCTATCTGGTGCCCAAGTCAAGAGAATTCTGCTAACACTGCTCTCCAAACGTATAATTTCTATCCCCCAAAATATATTGAAGTCCTATAAAACAGGTCAAGAGCAAATTCCTTTTTCAACTAAAACCCCATCAAGAATGCCAGCTTAGATTGTCACTTTGTTCTGTCACAAATATTAACACACGCTCACACTCTCTTTTACACACACACACACACACTCTCTCTCTCTCTCTCTCTCTCTCTGGCTCTCTCTCTCTCATATGAAGGCTTTCTCAGTGCAATGAATCAGAGGAAGCCATTGATTGCTGTGTCTACCCAGAGACAGCGCAGGCACCCAGGTTTACACACACACACACACACACACACACACACACACACACACACACACACACACACACACACACACACACACACACACACACACACACACACACACACACACACACACACACACACACACACACACCTAAAAGAACCAAAAATCAAATCAAATAATCAAATAATATCTGATTTTACCAAATCGTGTGGTTGTAATGGTTAGAACTAGCCTGGCGACACCATCCTATGTACTCCACCCAAAGATTTTGGCTTCACACATCATCTGGCAAAAGCCTCCAAGCTCGGTTCGCTCACTGTTTAGCCAATCAGCAGACAGTTGAGAATGATGACGCAAAACTCACCCGCATTAGTCATTGGATAACATAACACTATTCACACATTTGTTTTGTTATATTTATGCTTTTCTGACATTATATTGTAACAGTTATGCTAATAAAGCACAATATGAGTTTTAATTTGAATTCAGAACTCCAATGAGTTTAAATGGCAGAGTAAGATCAGACCATCTCCCACCCTCCATGGAAACAAATTCCTCTTAGCTTTCACCATGTTTGACGGAGTCAACAGTCAGCTTTGCCCAGGCTAGGTTACAGGCACATTTGGTAAAATCAAATACAATTGTTTCAAACTTCGAGATCAGTCCTAAGTGCTCTATATTTGCCCTTATCACAATGACAAGTGAACAAGTTCAAGTTTTTGAATGAAAACTAAACGATCACCAACTTGATGTTTTTACAAAGAAAATAGTGCTGTCTATGCATAGTCTATAGTGTCTCATTCAGGCACATATGGATACATCTTAACCTGCTTCCAAGGTGTCTGACGTCACATGAAATGGACCCATTATGCAGCTTCAGACCCTCTGGCCTGTAGAGTGGTTTCACACAAATGCACAATAACAACACTCAAACCATTTGACAATGTTTTCTCTCCTAACTGCTAGTTATAGTGAGACCATTATATGCTCCCTAGTTCTTCCTCTTTCTTTAGGGCAATGCGGGACCGATCCTTTGAGCCCTTCCGGAAAAAAAGAAATGAAGGGCTACTAATAGCCTATGTCAGGCTAGCTGCCGTGTGTTAGTCCCAAAATAGATGGGAGCTACGTTAGCAATGCACCACCCTGTGCTTCCACAGCAACGGTTCTCCTTGGCGGCAGGGTTGCCGTGGTGATGACAGCCCATGATGGATTAGAGTTCTGGTGGACGGAATATGTATTGGTCCACCCACCTCTGTGTGTGTGTGTGTGTGTGTGTGTGTGTGTGTGTGTGTGTGTGTGTGTGTGTGTGTGTGTGTGTGTGTGTGTGTGTGTGTGTGTGTGAGAGAGAGAGAGAGAGAGAGAGACAGAGAGAGAGAGAGAGAGAGAGAGAGAGAGAGAGAGAGAGAGAGAGAGAAAGAGAGAGAAAATGCCCACATGTTGCCCACTTATCTCTTACTGAGGCGATACAACCTGTAGTGAGGTCATGCCCCAGGAGGAGACCATTCCTCAGAGTCTACTGTGTATGTGGACATGATGAGTGTGGTTGTGTAGGCAGGTGATGGGACAAAGAAATCCAATGCCAAACCCAATCTACATCTTGCTTTCTCATATCTCAATATGTCCTGGCGACCATTAGCAACTATTATCTTTCAAGTCGTATGGAGTCCGTTTACATGTCTACACACATGGCTACATGCAAACGTCAGTCAAATTACAGAGAACTAAACCTGACCAAAAGTCATCAGCAAAGGGGAAAGGGAAGCTAGCAGACACAGGCAGAATCTACAGTAGGAGACATTGATTTTGAATCATGTTTTTTCTTGACTGCTACATAATTGCTCTTTGCATTGTGAAGGGTTTTTTCAGAACCCATGTTCATGTTTGTGTGCATGTTTGTGTATGCGAAAGAGTTTACCTGTTTACCTGAGTTTTTGTGTTGGGGAGTGACTATGTGTGCGTGTGATGTTTGAGGATGTGCATGTCTCGTGTATGTGCATGTGAGTTGGTGGGTGGCAATAAACATCGCCACCAGACAGCGCACAGTCAACGGTCCCAGAGATAGGAATCCACCCACCCACTGCCCTGTCTCGCCCCCTCTAGTCTGTGGTCAGCTCGGCCATTGTGCGAGTTGGGCAGCAGCCATTGCCAGCTTACCCAATAGCCGCCTCAAAGCAAATACACGTAGCTTAGTAGCTGCTGAGCGCTGCTGTCAATGCTGCTGAGGGGGGCGAGGGGGTAAGTGTTGGCGGTGGGACGGTGATGGTTGGTGTCCCTCTACTTTCCGGAATGTTCTTTCTCATGTTGACAAGAGAGAGAGAAAAGGAGATCTTTGTGCTAGAGAGGGCCAGAGGCTTGTTGAGTCCTTGTATGATTTCACCCTTATTGAAATTTCTTTTTTTTCCATCCGCTTTTGTCTGTGCTTTTCTCTCCCTCTCTTCACTTCTCAAAAGCACACCCCTCATCACACACTCTTAGTCTTTTAGCTTTGCTGCCTACTGTTGCCTGCCGGACCAGAATCACTTAGCCAAGCTGACTTAATTAAAATGCCATGGACAATGTTGTGAGCATTGCTTGCTGGGCTGTGCACGGAGATCCAGTCTGTGTTCAAGTGTGAGAATGTGAGAATGTCAGGTCCCATTCAGATACACCAGCGTGTGAGCAGAGGAGGGGGCGGTGGCAGGAGCATTCACAAGGTATTGAGCATGTGTTCAGTTTTCTTGGCGCACCAAATGTCTGCGCATGTGTATCAGCCATTGAAACACAGCCTGTTCAATACCAAAAAGGATGGGCACCATTGTTGTCAATGGGACTATGGCACTCACAACCTCCTCAATCCTGTGCAAAACAATGAACTCAAGTTCTACGTATTTCCAAGTTTGTCTCTTTCCAGTTTTTTGGTGACATGTTTAATATCCCTTTTTTGCTTTATTCAAAGGCTTACTTCATTAGGAATATATCTCCAACATTTCGAAGACAACCTTCTTGTGCTCCCTATGACCATGTATTATGTAAGTTTGTATCATTCAGGGGTATCATATCAACCTGTTATGATAGGCTGATGGCATTTTCATCCCCCAACACCTCTGAATTAAAATGTTTTTTTTTTCTGACTCGACAGATCATTTTCCATCAACATTAGCTGAGTAGAACGCACAGTTTGTGATTAGAATGTAGGAAAGAGAGAATATCCTGCTGCACGAGACGCAACACCATGTGAGCAAGTTAAGTTAAGTTAAACTGTAGAACCAGGTCCGGTTGTATACTTCGGCAAATAGTCGTAGTCTCTATTTTATATTGCATCCAACCTTTTCCATCTCTTCTGTAGAGATACAACTCCCCCCAAAAACCATATATTCTGGGCAAATTAACTTGTAACAAACCAGTGTTAGTGATATAGCGTTTTTTTCCCCACATGTGTCTTCTTGATGTGCATCACATTAAAGCATATCATCTTGTTGATGGAAAAAAGGCTAGTTTCAGGAGGTGAGCCTGTGATTTATTTGGTATTTTTTTTAACCAAGATCATTCTGATTCTTATAAAAATTCATTAATCTAATTTAATCTCATCTCATATGTTATCATATTCTATCATTCCCATTCTAGGACATGAAGACAGGCAAAGAAAGTTTTGGTGAAGCTCTGAAACATAGAGGCGCATGTTACAACCTAAATGTGATTTCAGTAAAAGCCCAATGACATCTGCTAGGGCGCTCAATGATGGCATGAGCGATACAACTGCATCTCAAATTGACCGGAAGTGTCTGTAATCAACTGGACTTTTTTGGAGAAATTTCTTTGTACAAGGTGTCTTATCAGACCAACTTTTCCTGGGCTGAACAACGCTCTATTACATTTGTCAGTAGTGCATCATTTGAGGCATCAGGGGGGCACACGCACGCACACACACGCACGCACGCACGTGCGCACACACACACACACACACACACACACACACACACACACACACACACACACACACACACACACACACACACACACACACACACACACACTTTCCTTGGTAATCTCACCCAGACAACAATGCCAGGCTGCATTGTGAGCTGTTTCCTCATCCTGTCTGATGGTCATGAGCTGCTTCTGTGTGTGTGTGTGTGTGTGTGTGTGTGTGTGTGTGTGTGTGTGTGTGTGTGTGTGTGTGTGTGTGTGTGTGTGTGTGTGTGTGTGTGTGTGTGTGTGTGTGTGTGTGTGTGTGTGTGTGTGTGTGTCTGCAAGTGTGTGTGCATGCTTCCTCATGCCCCATACTCCTGGTGAGACGAGGAGTAGGACTCACTAATATCACACATTCATCCTGCCAAGCAAAACTTAAAGTGTTTATGAAACGAAAACAAACGGTCATTCCCATTAAAGACTTGTTTTTTCTAGTATCGATGAGACTTTGAACCCAATCATCCCGGAGGAACTTGTGAAAATGGCAACTCAAAGTATGAATTCTGTGAAATTTGGTGTGACTAATGAGCTGGGCTGTGACATCAAAGAGGAGATTCCCTGGTTTGCTAGTATGGCGATCTGAGAAAACAACACACATTTGATGGACCCACATCTTATAAAGGAACCAAAATTCTGATACAAACATCAGCGTGTCGAAAAACCACACATCCAACCTCATGAGAGAAAAAAAACAGCAGCACAAATCTATTTCAGAGGCACTGATACATCTGCAGAAAGTGACATGTCTGACAGGCGAAGTGACGATTGTTGACATAGCCTGACAGTTCGTTTTGTTTATGGTTACGGTTGCTAAGGGCGCTTTGCCATGACCCAAAGATGACATGGCGTGTGTGTTTGTTGACAAATGGGGGGCATTTTGATTCAATTGCGCGATATAGTGTGATTGAAATGCATGTAGGCTACATGCAAAAATATCATCAACTAGAGAAAAAACGGAGGTATTAGGCTGTTGGAAAAATACCCTAGATAGCCTGAGTCCTCAGCATATTTTTAGCGTTTAGCATTATTATTATTTTTGTGCTCAAAGTCACAGGCGTCGCGTGTCCCTCAGCCTGACTCTGAGGACGAGGTGTGTCCAAACGTCAGCCACACGTGCACCACAATACTAAAAACAAACAATCAACGCTTCAAAGTAGGCCTACACTATGTGCATCTCCGTTTATTCGCTAAGCAGTAGCCCAGTCTGTGAGTTGGCTGTCCTCGACTGAGAGCACCACGCTGATGCGCGGATATCCTCCCAAAACCAATTTATTGACCAGTTGAATGGCAATCAACAAAAAGTGCATATTCCGAGAGCATTCGCATCAGTTTGGCATGTAATGTGCATTACCCTTTCCTGAAAACAACATACAAAGCAGATGGACAAGGTAAAACGAGTAGCCTAAAGCAAAGCAGTGCACTCACCTGTCTTCGTGCCCGAGCAGTTACAGGGGCAGTTTCAGTCTGCACGCCAGCGATGTCAATTGTTGGAACTGCTTGAGGCAATAGCATTCCCTTCAGTCCAACCATGCCCACGATCTCCACATTTGTGGTGAAGCTTGCTTCAAAACCACACATTGGATCCACAGAGTCCTAGCTTGTTTTAGCCTTCTCCTTGTCGGCCACAGTTCCATCATTCTTCACAGAAGGGAACTTGTGCAAAGATATTCCTTCTGTCAAGTAGCCATTTTTGCAGCTGGCACCGTTCGGCCCTCCAGCAACACACTGCTTGACACTGCGCTTTGTTTTGGTACTAGCCGCCATTGATCTGAACAAGGTGGAATGAGGTGAACTCACCCCTTCTATGTCACGCATATCATTTGCATAAAATTTGCATGTCACCAAAAAAAGTAAACATAACACTTTTTGGGAACGTTTTAACATGACTTTTAGGACAAAATAGCACCCAGACAATATCCCATTTTATTCACAAGGCTTAGAACTTTCAGAATCTGTCCTGGAAATGGTCAAATTCCTTTACTTTGTTTTTGTTTCATAAACACTTTAAGTGTGTGTGTGTGTGTGTGTGTGTGTGTGTGTGTGTGTGTGTGTGTGTGTGTGTGTGTGTGTGTGTGTGTGTGTGTGTGTGTGTGTGTGTGTTCTTACAACATTTTTGCTGTAGCAACTCTATCACCCAATCACCCAATAGGGAGCTGACAGACAAACCACTGTAGCCAAAACGGGACTGAACACAAGACCAGGAACTGCCGAGTCATGGAAGTCCATTTTTAAAGACTAAGGACAGATGTGTAAGAACAGAAAAATCATTACCAAGTACCCTATCACAACATTATTATTTTAGGTGGAAAAAAATGTTTGGCCTTTAGCCAGCAACGGTGATAGACCGACCC
Source organism: Engraulis encrasicolus (assembly GCF_034702125.1). NCBI lineage: Eukaryota > Metazoa > Chordata > Actinopteri > Clupeiformes > Engraulidae > Engraulis > Engraulis encrasicolus. The sequence continues at coordinate 49,838,353 of NC_085878.1, forward strand.
CCACTGTAAGTACCAGTGTGTCATAGTTTTAGTTTATCTGCAGAATTCATGCTATCCATTCACAGATTTGATCTTTCTTCATGAATATTTTACTACCTCTGTCAGTCTATTAGCTCTATTGCCAGACATCTTTGGCTGGAAAACCTATCCTGCTCAGAACAGAATATTCATGAAAAAGATCTCATTAGTGAATAGGCAGCAGAGTTGAAAGAAACCACACACTGGGCCTTTAAATGAACCTTCTGACAACCAATTTCATTCATTTGTCTTATAAAGCTGCAGTAACCAGAGCTAATCCCAGTGGCTCTTCTGATATTTGCCCTTCCGCTCAAATTCTGAAGCCAAATTTGTAACATTGTGGAAATCAGCACAAAACAAGAGCAATCTAAAGGTAGATGCACATTAGTGTGTGTGTGTGTGTGTGTGTGTGTGTGTGTGTGTGTGTGTGTGTGTGCCTGCGTGCATGTTTGGTGCCCCCTGCAGATGGCACATACACACTGCGGGTGGACAGATAGATGGGCCTGGCAATAACAACCGCTGGCAGCTTTTGCTTGGCCCAGGATATAGTCATCTGAAAGGGCCCCCTACCCAATACATACAATGTAATGGGGACCCAATTATAGGCCCCCTATCTCCCTGGACCCGGGGCACCATACCCCTTTGCCCCCACCTCCCCCGTGAGCGAGTGTAACAGTGTGCTTTTAGCTTCTCCCTTTTATTTTGCATAATTACACAAAGATTTTATTTTATTTTGACAAACCATGGTCACAGTACACTTACAGTAGCCTTTTCCACTGTCATGGGTGTCTATGGAGTTTTATGCCCCCCTCCTTCTATCCCCCTCTAATATTTCCGTTTTCTGCAGCTTCCGTCTGTAAAGCATTGTGTGGATCTTCACCCGTGCGTGTCGGAGTCATCTTTATTCCATCTCAATATCAACACAATGCAGATTAGAAATTCGACCGGTTACACGGGCCTGGATATATCTGTAAGGCAGTCAGTCAGCATAGCACACCTAGTAATCTACCAAAGCCAAATTGACCAAACTATGCTAGGATGTAAATACCCAAATGATTTACAAATGTCATAAATGAAGAAAAAATGGTAAATTAATCCAAATACCTTTTAGTGACCCACTACATACAGAACCATATTCTGTACACAGATTTTGACCACCAATAAGCTTAAAAATACCTGATGTCTGTTTTTTGTAATGAAAATCTAGTGGTGCAATGTAGGCTGTAAATGAACATCTGTAAACAAAGTTTGTCTCTGCAAAAAATGTTTCAATGCAGCAAGAAAACAGTTTTACAGATTTTACATCAAGTTGAAAATAATCACACACATACAACAGTGTTTTAGCCTTCACTGACTATATAGTAAATCTATGAATTGTGCTGTTGCTCAGAATCTTTGCTTTTCTTTTTTGGAGGGTTTTGCATACTGTACAGTGTAGGTCTGTTTTCAATGTAGGTCTGTTGCCTTCTCAAATGTCCACAAAAAAATCGGTGAGGATTGAACGAGACCCCCATTCCAGCTGCTTAGGTCCCAGACCACCAGACCTTACCATGGATGGGTGGGGTGGTGGTGGGGCGGCAATGTCAGCGTTTTGTGTCCAACCTGCCACAGACATTTTCCAACCCCCATGCATCCACAAAGAGAGTAGAGGGGAAAGGCCTGATTTGCGTTTCGGGGCTCTTTCCCTTTCCTGCCACTGTGCAGACGTTAAACCACAAACCCAGAATGACAAGGCAGAAATACTTCCCCCGACTGACAGACTCACAAACGATTGGAAGAAGGACTTCCAAGGACAAGAAATACACAGGGTGGCCAAAACTCTGAACACGCTAATGTGTTGTTAGACCACCTTTAGCTTTGATTGCAGAACACCTGTACTGGTGTTGCATTTAAAAAAAGGAAACTTTTGCAGTGTTTGGATTTATTTCCATCCAGCGTTGCATTATTGATCTTGTATTGATGATGGTATTGATTGGTGAAAACTCAATGCAACACTGGAGGGAAATAAATCCAGACACTGAAGACGATTATTGAAACAACAACCTCAACAACATGTATTTGTATGGCACAATATCACAACTATAAAGTTGACTCTAAATGCATTCAAAGACTACATGTTTACACACCAGCCATGGAGCCACACAGACACAGACACACACGCGCACGCAAACACACACACACACACACACACACACACACACACACACACACACACACACACACACACACACACACACACACACACACACACACACACAAACAAATAGTAATACCATAGTCCTAAATTAGATTAGTCTGGAGGCGATCGAAACATAGCCTAATTGCACAACATCCGAACTGGACCAGCCAGTGCAGGAAGATCATTCTCTATCCAAGAGATACGTATAAAGAGGAGAAAATGACTTTTGGAGATGGAACACCCAATGTGCAGCGTAATCAAAGCCAAATGCGCTCAACATCATATTATTGTGTATAACCTTTTTTTTGGTTGTGAGCGTTTTGGGGGCCACGCTTTGTAGTTTTTGTGTGTGAGTCACACTCAATGGGACACTTTTTTAGGGACACTATGATGACAATTCAGTGTATAACTTTGGGATGAATAGGTGGTCAAGAAGCTTTCAGAGACAACCAAACATGGGAGGAAGAGCACTTTGGTTACTTTGAGTGTGGTATTACTGTTGGTGCCAGAGGGGCTGGTCTGAGTTTTTTCAAAATGTTGACCTAGCCTTTTCCACCCAGGGCAAGTACTATGTACTAGCCTGGTATTTTCACCCTGGTTTTGATTTTATGTTGTGCTTTTCATCATCTTCAATTCAGTGTTCAATACACTTATCCCTTAGCACTCAACGAACCTGGGTTCACAGAGCATCAGCAGTTCACTAAGTGACTAGACTTGAAGGTGCACACGACAGATTGTAAGAGACAAGAGATGTGCACTGTATTGGAGACGATACACTTTGTCTTCACTGCAGTCAGTCTGCACTGTCTGTGTGTTTGTACACCTATCAATGTGTGCGCCCACCCAACAGATTTTTTTTTTTGCTCAACAACTTTTGAAAGGGGGGTTGGAAAATGTGCCTCAGTAGTCCAGTAGCAAAATAATATAAAAAGCACATGAAATTATTAACTTTTGGAGGCCAGTACTTTCCTTTTTAATTACATATTAATGAATAATAGACTACAGTGCAGTGAGAAAGACAGGAAATGGAAATTTGAGAGTGGAGTGAGAGATGGAGAAGGATTGGAAACGACACTATGCCAGAATCGAACCCGGGTCCGAGGCGAAATGAGGAGGTATTAGAATCAATGCTGACATCGAGTTCTATGTCAACCATTCAAGCATGTCTGTACATGACATGATAAATGTTCATTATGACTGGGAAAATTGCACTTTTCATACATGAAAAGGGGATCTTCTCCATGGTTCGCCATTTTTAATTTCCAGAAATAGATATTTTTTAGCTGGAAAACATACTGTTTTTTTGTCATGCTAGTAAATATTGGTTTATTATTTAGTAAATATTCATGAAAATGTCAAATTTGGCAATAGAGCACAGTTTCAAAGAGCAGCATACGTAGGCCTAGTTGCAATACCTACTCTGGCCACCATCCTACACAGTGTACCTTTAAGATGGCCTCCAGTGTGTGAGGAGTCATGAGATTTTGTTCATGACAGTGGCAATGAAGATGTGCATACTTGACAGAGACACATCCAGAGGTCACGCACGCACACACGCACGCACACACACATATGCTCACGCACGCACACACGCATGTGCGCACACACACACATTCTCTCTCTCACCCTCTCTCTCTCCCTCTCTCTTTTTCACACACACACGCACACACACAAACACACACACGCCAGCACACTTGTGTGAGGTGTGTGACTATGGCCTAGACATGCATGTTGGGAAGACAGACAAATGGTCCTGGATTGATTGGCCAGCTGGTTTAAACCTTCACGCAGATATACACACTCACACGCACACAGATACACAGATACGCACGCACACACGCACGCACGCACGCACACACACACACACACACACACACACACACACACTAACATATGCAACACACACACTCACAATAACCAGTCCAAGCATATGCAGACCAATAGACCTTGCATCTCCAGGCCAGGGCAGTTAGACCATTAGTGAGAGGATGCAGGCCATACAGGCATAGCTAATGTATGACCCACATTCACTGACTTTTGTTATGGTAGTGGACGAGCCCAAATGTCTCACTTTTAAAACACTGCCATGTGTTAGCCAACCTCCTGCAGGACCGTTCAAATGCACAGACCAGCCTGATAATGGAGGATCAGCGATGCATTCCTTCCGAAACCCACGCTTTGCGGAGCCAGTAGCCAGCCACCGCGCTTGTTTTCAGTTCCTATCTACTTTTTCGTACCAATTATCTGTGCACGTAATCCCCAGAGCCCCCTGTCTGGCCCTCCTTCCCTCAGCCTCTTTCAACACACTGTAGCCCGAAGTGCCCACTTTTCAGAAAATAGCCTTTCATTTCACTCCTTTCACAACATTTACAAGCCTCTTAGGGGTAGGCATTTGTGCTCGTTTATGACTCCATTGGAAAGTGCCCCGTGCAGACGACCTTTTGGTAATTATGTGTAATTACTGTTTATAACAGTGTTATACGTTTCCCCATTGTGAGTTGCACTAGTGAGGAAACCAATGACTTTGCCCCCCTCCCTCCCTCCATTGTTACTGTTAGAGCAAGAGGGGCCAAGTTCATGGCGACGGCAGGCACACATTTCCCTCTGACCACGCTTTCCTAAAACAGTTATTACATTAAAATAAACAAAGCCCATAAAACTCCCAGCAAACAAATAACACAAGACGGGGACTTTTCTTCCTTTCCCATCTCTCTCCAGGCGGGGGCAGTGTGGCCACAATGCTGTAGTGACCACAAGGGCAGGCTGGAAGCCACACCGCAAGCGAAACCTGAGCGCAGCGAGTCTTATCCCGATTGAAGCGTTTGGTAGGCTATTGCTGCAGACTGTTTATTTTTCCCCTCCTTGGAGTACTGTTCCGACTTTAAAATAGGTAAAATTACATGCATACAAATACTACAATAAAGTAAAGGTATTGTTGGGGGGAATTATGGAGTTGTGCACTCCAATGAGAACATTGCGCGTGCCAGAATTCACTTCAGTAAAAGCAACAAGTTACCATGAAAACATAGGGAACCTTAACTCAATTCATTGTGTGTGTGTGTGTGTGTGTGTGTGTGTGTGTGTGTGTGTGTGTGTGTGTGTGTGTGTGTGTGTGTGTGTGTGTGTGTGTGTGTGTGTGTGTGTGTGTGTGTATATTATAAATTGCACTGGGTTACACCACAGTTATCAACTGGGTCCTAGAGTGAAAGTATTATTGTAACGGACACAAGCGATGCGATCAGCACCTTTGTATCCTAAAAGAAAACTTCCTTTAGGCTGTACAATGTGATAAACATCTTTCAACAATTACATCTACATTAACATCTACATTAACGAAGGCAAATGACCAGTTCACAAATGTAGTCCTACTTTCGAACCACCTCCAGGACGACTGGGCTACCATTTATGTTTAGTCAGATAGCCTATTTCACAGCATAAATTTTGAGTCAGTGGATGCAGAGTAACTTAATTGTGCAATGCGCATGGAGCGTTTGTCTGATTCATGTACCCG